>NC_064534.1:47064456-47099456 GCF_023856365.1 Brienomyrus brachyistius
CAAGCTGGCCCACCTCATTAAATTGTATATTAAACCACTAACCCAAATACCTGGTTAGATATGTCTCTCTTAGTACAAATGAGAATACAGGGGGGATTACTGTCCTGGGATTTTCCTGCAGTGATTTTTTCATGTGTTTTCCATTACATTGAAGTGAAGAATATGCCAATACTATATATGCAGACTATTAACATGACAAGGCTTCTGGTTTAAGTCCCAAAAGAGAAGAAAAGATGCTTTTAATGCTTCCTATTGTACAGAGAAGTATTTCACCAGAACTGTGCCTGAAGAATGTTCAGCATGTAAATGTGAAAACCTAACGATCACAATTATTTAATTGTGGACCAGAAAACAGCAGGCATTTGAAGGTATTGTTTTTTTTTTTTCGAATAAAATATAAAAAGCACATACAATACATGCATGCATTCCTAAACTATGTTATAAATTTGGGATTTATAAATGTCTGTAATTAATATTTTGAGGTTTAAGTGCACTTTTGTAATCATCTGAAGACCTTCCAGAAACATGTACATGAGGTGTGTGTGTGATTTCTCTAGACAGGTGTAGTTGAATGTGCGCGATGACTCTCTGCCATAAAAGAGTTTGTGAATCTCTTCTCTGTGAATCTCTCTCCATGCACAAAACCCAAACACAAATAAAAACACCGTCCAGAAAATAAGGCTGAGCGTCAGCTGACAGACAGGTGTTTAGCGAGCCTCGGGAAACAGACGAAACGCCATTCACGATTCGAAAACAATTAAATTCCTGTCAAGTGATAAAGACAAAATGAAAACCTCCAAAACTTTACACATTCTAGACTCGAAAAGGAGCGCAAACCCTATTATCTAGCCTATTAAACTTATGTAATTTCAGCTGTTGAAACATTTTTTCCCTTATTAACGTTCATGTCAATGAAAGGTTTTTAGTTCGCGTAGAAAACACCACAAGGTGAAACAATACGTTTTGATACCGTGTTAAGAAATTTAATTAAATAACAGAATCCCCTCTTTGAAAAACGTATATATTGGGGGTTTTGTCAAGAGCATTGCGGAGTGGAGTATATTAAACCAGCAGCCCATGTTTCCTGAGTGCGGATGACAACGCCATTATTTCAGATGATGAATGTTGTTTTTCCCGCCGCGCGTCTTCTCCCCTCCCGCAAAATCTATGCTTATTTCTGGTAATGCATGCAGTAACTATGGAAATCGCCTCTTCTATTTCCGTTGTTTTTCCCCCTTTCTCTCTTTCACCTCCCCAAGCAGGGAGAAGGCGAGGCTCCGCTGTCTCCTTGGAGATGGCCAGGTGGTTCCGCGGCTTGTGGAGAACGGTAACCTTTATGCTAATTTAAACGATCGTTGTTAAAAAAGAGAGAAATGTAGGATTGCAACGCAGACAATTCAAATGCGTGCCATGACATTTTCTGTGGATCGGCTCTTGTTATAGCTCATAAACTAGATAAAGGGTTATGGTTTCTAGTGCCAATGTTTCAACACAAGGTAAAATATGTAGGAGTCATTTCACTTAATATTTCAATTAAGATACTATTTAGCAGTCATTATTTTTTCATCAGTGTTACTGAAGTCTGATGGCAAATTGTGGGTTTCTACATACATGATGAACAAACAAAGATGGATTTGGGAAAATTGAAGCGGACTATTTAACAGCACTATGTGACTATTAACTGCATGCCAAAAATACCTCAGTTATGGAAGCACTGTGATTTTCTGTGCAATCCAAAGGTCTAAACCATCACCAAACCAACACTATACAGAGCTGGTCTGACGAGCAATTAAGATTCCAAAACACTGCCATCTGCAGGACGTCTTGTGCAATATTGTAGACCAGCGACAACCAGGTAGTGGAACGTTACAAGTAAGTTATTTGTGCCAGTGGCAAATGTCAGTGGCTGGGCCATCCTACAGACGGCACACTGAATCTGTCACTGGCGTAATAGCCCCTCTAAGGGACCTCAGGCCGTGTAATCCAGAGGTATGACCTCCATGACCAGGATACAAAGCTGCTGCTTGTTCAAGGCTAAACCAAACACTTCTCATGATTTTAAGCCGGTTTCAACTGTTTAAATAAACTGTAATAATTTATTAATAATACTAAAAATAATAAAACTTACTTTAAAAAAAAAAAAATCTAGTTATAATTTAGTAATAACTTAAATTCATAATTTTTTGCTTACTGCGATGGGTTGGCACCCCATCCTGGGTTGTTCCCTGCCTTTTTATATATATATATATATAAAATATATATATATATATATATATATATATATATATATATATATATATATACACATATATATATATATATACCGGTATATATAATTATGACGAGTCATGGTGAGAAAGTACTATTTTGATTATTTAGAATCATCTGAACTGTACACTACCTGGATCAGGGACGGATTATGGGTTGTGTGGGCCCCTGGGCAAAACATTCGCGAGGCCCCCCCAGCACCACAATTCAAGGGCCCTTGGCAGCCAAACACCCTCCCTATAGGGTCAAGAGCCCTTGTAGGCAGAGATAAGCGTTGCAAATTGTTTTGGGCTAGGGGCCCCACGGGCCCCCTGCACCCCAAGGGCCCCTGGGCAGCGGCCCCGCTGGCTCGGTCCGTAATCCGTCCCTGACCTGGATGCTGACATTTTTGAAAATCTGTTGTCTGTCTCCTTTATTTCATTGGCCTGGTGGACAAAGCTTGTGGTCTTTCTGTCTATTTTGTCTAATTATGTACTCTAGATTGATGGCTGTACTTCGGTGGAGCACTGTATCAGTTACAGATGCTGGAATCAAACAGAACCTTTCTCTCTCTCGTGAAGCGGGCGGTGGAATTACTCTAGTGATTACCTTTGAAGATATTTTTTTTCCACCTCAGACGAGACTCTCAGAATTAATAATTTTTAATAGAGTCAGTTTGGAGCAGATGCCAGCACCAATGCTTCATGGAAGTGACCCTTTTGCAGAAGAGAGGGGGAATTAGATGCTTGCTAACTAGCATCCCAAGGCCCCAGGGCATCAGATCGTGGGTGGGGGAGGATTTCTGTTTACTCGTGTTTGTTTGGCTTGTTTGTCTTAAATCTGAGACAGGCGCAATGAGGAAACCGCAACACTGTCAGAATGGCTGGATTGTCGAGGAGTTTTGGCGTGACATGGAAAAACTCGCAACAATCCCCGTGCTGATTTACTCCTTCGCGGTAACTCTGAGCATCTAGCTGGGTGCCTCTCCTGCTCCTCCCAGCTGTTAGCAAGACAGCTCTCCCTCTGGGCCCCTGCCCCAAGAGGGGCGCCCTGGCAGGGACCTCGCATTCCCCAGGCAGGGAAACGGCTCTCAGGCTCCGGGAGCACTCCAGCGGGCGGCTGTGACTGCCAGAACAGCAGGTTACGCTTACCAAAGCAAACCTAATCTCCAAAGAATTTGGCATGCAGGCCTTCACAAGAAACAGCAAGAGAGAAGAAGTGCCATTTATTCTAATTATCACACAGATTTTGTTTTTCTCCCCTGCTGATCTCCAGGGAGAGACTCCTATTTACACTGCCACTTCGAATGCAATGGTCCATGTTTCCGGAACCTTCCTATGGTCCTTGGCTCGATCCCACTCGGCCCATTTTTCCCCCAGCCTGGGGAGGCATCCCAAGCCCCCGCGCGTGCTAACAGATCCGCGCCGTCCAGTCCCCCGAGGCGACGGGGCTGGCGGCCCGAGTGTGGCCCCGTGCTAATGGGATGAGGCCCGGGGCGCGATGGCACGGCATGAGCCTCTGATGTCAACGAGCTCCTCTGGGCCTCTGCCACCGAGGATGGGGGAGGGAGATGGAGATGGTCGGGGCCAGATAAGCGCCATCTCATTACCTGCTCCCAGGGGCTGAAGCCAGGGGTGTCGCCGCCCCAGACGGCTGCCAAGATCCGTCGCTAATTGAAATCAGATACCACCGGGTGCGCAATCCCTGCTGTATGCAGCCAGGCTGTGGGCCGCGCACGCGGGACCCTTATCAGCCCATCTCTCCGTCTGCTTATGTTTCAGCGGCCGACAGATGTGGGATGGGGGGGTGCTTAGTAGCAGCCTTAGCCTACCTGGCTGAGAGGCCCTGTATCTTGAGTGACCAGGTGAGAGAGGGGAAGAGTTTATCCGGCGGAGAAATAATGAGGGAGATTAGCCCGCGGCGCTGCTCCGTGGCAACCCGTCACCCGCCACCCCCTTCAACCCCCCCGCCCTCCACCCTGCCCCCCTTGTTTCGCAGTGTGCGGCCACCGCTGGCGTCCCAGTACGAGCCTATCATTACAGTCACCTGCTCCCCAGGAAAGAAAGTGGGGACCTATCAGCATCCTCCCAGAATGACAGTACACCCTTGCGGTCTAGGTTAGAGAGCGACGCAGCGCCTGCGTTATAACTGGCTATCGCCGAAGCACTAAATAATCGTTAAATAATCAGATAGATTCTTATGGTAACCAGTGACAATTACAGACACGGTTGTACACAGACCCCCCCCCAGAGGCGCCACAATAACAGGCTATCAAAAGGCACTTCCGCAAATGAACCGGAGCGTCATCGCATATCATCTCACTCCTGGTTCGCCCCCAAAAGGATCAATTAAAACCGAATGCTGTTCTGTTCATCATCACCGCCCTTGCTTTCCTCACACTGAGTCAGGGGGAGGTTAAATTACTCTCCCGGCCTGTGTGAATGAGGAAAGGACTTGAGATCCTGAACAATCCCACTGCAGCTCTCCAGCTGTGCTGAAAATGCCATGGAGAGGCCAACCTGCAGAAATTAAAAAAAAAAAAACAACAAAAAATAGGTAAACTCTGTGAGCACTGAGTGCTGGTTAGCGGGAAAAGAACTTTATCCCTTTAATATTTCATATCCTGGCCTCACGCACATCTAGGGAGAATGTTCCATGGAGGTCCCTGAAATATGGATGAGCCTATGTTTGCCCATTTATCTGGCCTGTCAGACGATGTACTCACAAACAATGACCCCCCCCACCCGGCCCCACGAGTCAGCTTGTTAGAATCACGAGGTTGGAAAAGGAAAGCGATGAAAACGAGTGCGCGCGCGCACACCCACAGACACACACACACACACACACAGACACACACACACACACGCACATACACACAGGAGCTTCCACACAGAGGAAGGCTGTGCATGGTGGGTTGCTGGAATGCCTCTCAAAAGAGAATGGATGTTTAGGAAATGGCTCTGAATGCTCTTATTCCTGGATCCCCACCTGCCCCCTCTATAGACAGGATCCATTGCATCGCATGAGGGTACAATGTTTCTGAACAACTATTTCTGCTGCAAGCTGCATCCCCCGATAATGCACAGTGAGAGCACTCCCACACCTGTATTCATGTGCATAGCGTATGAACAGCACGGGCTGCCTGCTTTTACCCACGCTGCCTGTTCACTAATCGCCATTGCAGCACAGACCTGTGCCCTAATGATGCAAATAGGATTGGGTCTGTCCTGTCTGCGCCTCGTCTGCAAAAGATCATTAGCTCGACTGCACTGAACACAACTGCGCAAGTATGTTAGGTGGAGTAATTAGTTATGAAGATGGTATATTTTGGAGGGTGCAGGAAGGAGGCTGTGTAATGTGGGGGCCGGAGAGTGAGGGAGTGAAAACATCTATTTTTAGCTAATAGGTCTTGTAAAACTGATATCTTCCTTGTGTCTGACAGGAGTACAAAATGGATGATTTATAGGCATTGCACTGAAAAATCACATTTTAATTAGCCAATCATTTGATAATTTCTCTTTTCTCAAAGTGATAATCATTTATTAGAGGGTGATTCCTTTCTTGAGGTTTGAGACTCGTGCTTCTGGGAATGAGAAGGATGTCCCGCAGAAGAAGAACCTGGTTTAATGCAGGACTTTCAAAAACTGTGGGAGTTGAGGGGGTAGCTTAAACTTCAGAATTCTTTAATTTGTTCCATCGGCGGATTGCCGTGGAGACAGAGATATCATGTTACATCACAGGCATCTGTTCAGCAGTTTGACCACTCTGGCTCCAATTTTATGGAGACTTTAAACGGCTCCACCAGGCCAAAGGAAACAAGAATCCCTCACAACATAATCATGTCTTATTTACACTAACTCTGAAGAAAAAAGGAGTGTGCTTGGGAGTGGGGGAGAATGAGGGAAGTGGAAGAAAAAAAGCCATTCACGTCTCTATATTTGTGGCATGTTAGAAGTTTGAAAGTGGCTGCAATTATTTGTCTGGAGGCTCCCTGATTAGATATCAGGCATCACCTGCTGGGATTGCTCAGAACTAAGTGCTTTCAGGCAGCTTCTGGAGCTTTCTGTAGAGATGGAGAGCACCAATCACTTGATGCGTGCCCAAGCAGAACGCCTCCTCTGTGCCGCCATCATACTGTGGGACAGTCTGGGTTCTGGTTCGGCCTGAGTGGCCTCGCTGTAACCCATTTGCTAGAGTCCATCTTGCCTATTTTAACTTGGGGTGTAGTATTGCAAAAGCAAGCTATTAAAAATAATAAAAACCTATCTGAAGGTATCTGTGAATCTCAGGCTTGGATGCATTTGACCAGGTGAGCAACGGGGTATTATTATTGCAATGTGAAGTCCGAAAACTAGCTCTGTCTGCAGTCTAATCAGCTGATGCCTTGATGGTCTCTCTGTCAGACTCTGCGAGTGAAGAGGTAAATGTTACAGCACCATAATGTCAGCGAGGTTTTAAAAAAAATCTGGAATGGTGAATGCTGCCCTTTCATGTCCAGTCACTACTTAAGCGGGTCGTATTACACTCTTTGTCGCGTTTCACTTTTATAAAGGCTGTCTTTGAAGAAATTTCAAAAGTCTGCTTTTTTTTAAAAGTCTTTTTTAAAATCACTTCTGGATGTGAAATAACTGCTGGCTCCCCTTTTCCTTTGGTGTATTCCTTTAGATAAGGGTACATCTTTAAGATATTTAACTAGCATTAAAATTAATAACAGAATTTCAAACTTTAGATATTTAATATTTACTTTTCTCCTTCTTGCCTGAAACATCTTTTTTAGATTGAAATATTTTCTCCATTTGTAGTTGGTAATCTGGCGGTGATTACCAGCAGATAGAGCTGGGAGTGACTTCGTTTGAGAAGGAGAGTTAAATCACATTGCCAGGAAAAGCCTTTCAAATCCTGTTTGTGTCATATGGATGGCACATTTTGGTCTTTTATGCAGACGCAAGCCTTGTCAGCTGTCATTTTCCTTCTTATTTTTTCAAAAAGGATTCTGGGGAATTTCACTCCCTCTTGGACGCACACTTCAGATTTGGGGGATACTTAAAGCTGGTGTAAAATTCCTCTGATATAAATAGTGTCGGAAATTTCAATGCAGATATTAAAGAATGACTTTAACTTCGAATCCTCAACATACCAACGTAACTAGGGACTGACAACAAAAAAGTTATGAGATGGACAACTGATTACCCAAACAACTTTTTTCAGAAGCAGCATAAACAACTTTGTTGTTGAAAGAATCATCATATAAAACAGCTTTCTTTCAATGACAATGACATCCAAGTTGTAGTTTTCGAAGAGCCCTTACATGATAAAGGCTAAGTAGCGTAACAGATTACGTGGGAAGGAACTGAGAAATCTAGGGTTGTCTCATTGCTTTGTTTAATACTAAATGAAAATCTGCAGGCAATCCTAACACTAAAACCATTTAAATTCTTTCAGTTCAGAGGTCATTTTCTCCCGTGAGATGATGAACAACAGACCCTCTTGGTCCAAGAACACATTTTATTAATAGTAAAATAATAATTCTAGGTTTTTAAAACTTAAGAAGTGCAAGTTTTGAAGGATAAAATGATAACCATTTATGCTAAAAATTTAGCTAGAGAGTGTGAAAATGGAATCAGTAACAGTAAAGTAAGTAGCTACAGACTGATTCTAACTGGAGACTGGAATTAATGTTATTAGTCTATGAAATGTGACAGGTGACTTTATACCTCATTGCCCAATAATTATAAGTATAAAAAATGCAGGTAACCAGCAGGCAAGCTTGACAACAGAATTTAACATCAGAAGATTTAATAAAAGTTCATGAAGATGACATATGGTCAGTGGCCACTTTATTAGGTACCCCTATGTAGTATCAGGTTGGACCACTGTTTTGTCTCTGGGGTGGGGGGGGGGTGCATTGCACAAAGTAGAATTTCTCAACTAGCTGGATAACTTGTCAAAAATGTCCAATGGCAAGAGAGGTAAGTCACATTTTTCTTGACCAACCCTTACATTTGGCTTAAGTTATCTGGCTAATGAAGAAATCCTGCCTTGTGAAATACCCACCCAGAACTGTTTCAAGGGTGGATGAGTTGTGTGTTCGGAAATGCTTTTTCACCACTGTTGTACTGAGCTGTTTTGCACTTGTAGCCTTCATGGTAGCTTTAACAAGGCTAACCATCATCCTCTAACCTCCCTCATTAACAAGGCCTTTTCAGAAAGACATCTGCCGCCAACTGGATGGTTTTTAGTCATCACACCATCACGTAAACTCCAGACACTTTAAGCTGAACTGTTTCTAAGATATATTTAGTTGCAACTAGGGGCTTTGCTATTTGAAGAAGCAGACTGCTTGCATTAACGAGCAAGTGTACCTAATATACTGGCCATGGAGTGTTCAGAACGAATTAATTGGTTAAGTAAATTGAATTACCTGTAAATCTAAGGCTGAAAAGATTACATTGCTGATAATACATTTTTAATGAAAAGCACAAAGCATTGAACTGAATGAAATAGGGTTCGAAATTAAATTCTTTTACTGGTGAGCTATATGGGAGTGCTGCATCTCATTACCGTGGGATCGAATTTGCCAACAACAGTCAAAGCAGCCGCACATTAACTGTAACAAGTCATTACAATATTTTTCATTTTAGCACTATGGTAGGTCATTTTGTAGGTTATTGCATTGGAAATAGCGGAACTAAAGCATGAAAGATAAGAAAATTATTTGAATGTTTAATTATTCTTCCCCCAGCAGCATCTACCTAACAAATAATGTATAACATTTTTTTAAAAATTAAAAACTATTCATGCTCCCACTGGCTTTGTTTAACAGTGCCTGAATAAATGGTAAGCATGCCTAGTAAGACAGCTACTTAGTTTAACAGTAACTGTAACTTACTAGTTCCTGCTAATAACATCATCCATTCATTGTCTATAATCGCTTCTCCAGCACAAGGTTGCTGTGAGCCTGGAGCACTTCCCAGGAAATCGGGGGAATGAGGCAGGGGACATTCTGGAAGGGATGGCTGTCTCACTAATGACAGATTAAACGAAAAAATTCTAAATGCTAACTGGCAAATTTCAGCTTGCGCCCATTTCCTCATGGCGGCTGGGGAAAGAAATCTCATGGCAAAGCTCAGGCTGTGGCACTGCTCATTTTTTGTTTATGACCTTTGTACAACCATATTTTGCTTTGGAGAAGATGTAATTGGTATCAATGTGATTGATTTTCCACATACCTCTGCAGAAAGGGGGGGAAACAGAAAATACCCTGGGGTGGCATGTTGCCTCACACCTCCAGGATTGAGGGTTACAATCCCACCCCACCCTTTGTGTGGATGTTTTCCCTAAACTGCATAAGTTTCCTCCTCCCACAGTTCAAAGACATGTGGTTAGTTGAAATAACCTCTGTAAATTTCTCTGCATCTTATACCTGTTAACCCATCCAGGGTGGTTCCAGGCTTTCTGCTCTATATGGCCTTTCATTGGCACCTAACATGGGATAAGAGGCTGGAAGGTAGAAAGCGGGCAGGATTTTGCATGCCTCCAGATAGAGGAGATGTGTACCCAACACCACTTGAAAACATTTCTCACCCACTATCTTCTGCACCAATTATCTTGAGCTTTCCACAGCTTTGGTAAATACTATTTTCTTATTGGTCCAGAAATGTCACATGGATGTTGATGATTTTTGTGTAACTGCTGAGATAATTCTGGAAGTCTAATAACAGTTCTATATTATTGGGTTTTAAAGTTCTATTAAATATATTAATATAAAAAATTGTGTGACTTTTTACTCATACCTAGTGATCATCATTAGCATGATTTTCCTTGGTTTTCAAAACGCAAGTGCCTGTCTTGATAGTTTCTATGGTAACTTAAGGGACTTGCCGCTTCCAGATGTTCTATCCTTATAGGGACTATATTTTAAAGAACACATTGGAAAATTATTAAATGTTAACTGAAATAATTTTCTTCTGAAAAATTAACCATGATTATTCTATTATTATTTTTTTGCTTGTTAAAAATGGTATAAGCGGGATGAACCACAACAAGGTGTGAGATTACATGGAAATAATCAACTCCAATTAAGTTGATTATTTTCTTATAACCGCAGACCTCATTGTGGTTTCTCCCTTATGATATAGTGAGTCTTTACCTGATGCCAGGAAATACAGTCACACCCTAGATGTGATGCTAGTTCCTCGCAGGGTATACATTCCTAACATAGTTTAGACATGCAGACTGACCTAACTGCACGTTTCTTAATAATAATAATAATAATAATAATAATAATAACAACAACAATAATAATAATAATAATTACATACCTTATTGATCCTCATGGAGATATTCTTTGTACACCTCTCCTAACTTGTAACTTTCTCTGTAGGTGAGAGCAATCTGCCTACAAAAGGCAGCCACCCATAGCAGCCTCCAGGGTGCTAAGGGCCTTACTCAAGGAAGCCAGGCTCAAACTGGCAACCTTCTGATCACAAGCACAGAGGCTTAGCCCACTGAGCCACACACTGTTTCTTGCAGTCACAAGAGAAAATGTATGTGAGCATGGAGAGAACATGTAATCACACACACACACACACACACACACACACACACACACACACACACACACACTCACACTCACTCACACACACACACACACACACACACGTATGTAGGGTATACCTATCCTTATGGGGCCCGCTCATTCACTACTATGGGAAAAATGCTACTGCTAATTATGACAACCTTAACCCCCACCCTGCCCTAACCATAACCATAAGTAACCAAGCAAAATACAATCCTGGAAGGATGAGGCTGCAGTGCTATCTGTAACACTCACAGCTTGATTACATAAGAGCAGACAGCACAATGGCTGAGAAACCTGATGTGGCTAAAATTAACAATGCCAACTTTTATAAGGAGCTTCTGTATTTTATCATTAAATCCCTGTTTTTCAGCAAAATAATCTATTTGTGTAAATGGTTAACGTGCAAACATTAAATGCAAGGCTATTCCTAATATTGCCCAAGTGGGATCTTAACCGCTGGCTGCATAAGTGCTTCTCAGAAACGTGACATCATAACCTCCACGGTGCAGTGAAAGGGTCCCTAGACGCGATAAATCGAAAATAAGGTGAGTGCAAACATAAATGTGAGTGAAATCGACTAGGAAAGAAAAAGAAGAGCTGTGACTGGCTCTTGCTGGACTGTTACTGGGTCCATGTGTTTTTGTTTGGCTGGCTTGTTGTGGAGGATCTGTGTTCCATACTTTTTTTTTTATTTAGTTCACTTGCTATGTATTTGCAGACATGTCTGGGAATTATATTTTCACCCCTCCTCACTAAAGCACAGAGTGAATCATTATCTTCTGTCTAAGAACCATTTTAGCCACCCCCCAATGAAAAATCACTAACCTGATGCAGAACTTGGGAATCTGTTTTGGTTTTATATACCATAACCAGTTTTGGTTTTGTGTATTATTTCATTACTCTGCACTTTCCATCAAAATCTGTAGCAAGGACATTGTGTCAATTTTAAAAACGGACCTGCTGGTATTACCGAGTAAATATTTGCTTCTCAAAAATATTTATTCTCTTGGCTGTCTGTGCTGTTCCACTGCAGTAATACAGCTCTGCATTCTTATGATTGTGCCTCATAATTCAATACTCCAAATAAGCCATTTATTTTAATTTTTGTAACCAATGTGTACAACTGAATTAGGTTTGCGGTTCTGGCGTTCTATCAAAGTGACTTGACTCGCCTTCAGTATCTTAAATGAAAACAGGGTCACAGTAAACACAAAAATACAGAAACTTTTTGCAATCCCCCCACTCTGTGTTTATGTTCTGTTTATGTTACTTTTTTGTCCTCTATTTTTTCAACCCTGATACAAGGCATATAGATACTGGTGAAGGATGTTACCTTCTATCCTGAAGGTTGTAGGTTCACATCCCAGGAGGTAGCTTGACAGAGTGAGTCGCTTCTGTTAAATATTTGGCTATATAAATGAGTACAAACCATCAGCTCTGTAACTAAACAAAAGGAATGTTTGTATTCACAAGTTTTTAATGTCGTGGATTCTTCTCATCTGTTTATTGTTTGAATTTATGGTCATTTGGGTGATTATTGTAAATATAAGATGTTTCTAAATACATCCCAGATTATTGCATACTTATGATATTTGTAAAGATGCTGCACAGAGAAATGGTTCATTTTGGAGGTTTGCATATGGAATAGATCTTTATGTTATGTGACTATTTGTATTATTCTGCATGTATTTTACAATAATTGTCAAATTACATATACACTGTATGTCACATAGCTCTATATTTTGCCACGTAATATAGGAACTATGTGCAGCAAGTGTATTTGCGAAATATTCTGAAAATATAATATTTTGTTGTAGCTGAACAGATCAATACGATTTGCAGATATACTTTATGTAGTTTGACTATGGAGTATTGACAAGGTAAGTGAGAATAACACACATTTTGGGAGCAATAAAAGTAGAGAGAAGCACCACATACTGCAATTTAATAATTAAAAACTGGTGAGGCTTTGAGGTGAACAGATCATGTTTGCAGAGGAGGCTGCCCTGAGCCATGGAGACCCCCCTGGCCTGCATTTTAAGGCCCAGCCAATAATCCCATGTCATTGAAACTCTCCCTCTAATTACTGCGGTCTATTAGCCGTGCCACTGCAGACCCGATCAATTAAAAAATAAGCCAGGGGATAGATAAATAATGCAATAAAGATTTAAAGGCAGCCCTGGAGACTTGAGGGGGTAGTTAATTTAATCTGCACCAGACCTCAGTAATATGATTTCACCCAAACTAACCCCACTGCCACACACATGCATTTTCATGTTTGTATATGAATCTCAGTTGAAGGAACTGTGTAGGGAGTAGGTGCCTGAGATGTGTTCTGTGGGGCTCGGCAGCCCATGATTGTGTCCGTTTGCATGAGCACGTATGATTCATGTCCATGTGTGCATGATTGTTTCTGTGCCGCTGCACTTGGACCATACATCCGTGCTCATTTGTCGTGCTATGCGTGTGTCTGTGTCCCCATGCATGCATCTACACGTTTTACTGGCCGTGTGAACATTCTTGACTCCCCCCACTCCCATCCCATTCCTCTCCCTGGCCCCTGAGGATCGTCAGCAGTCCAGACTAGAGCGCAGGAGCTAATTAAATCAATATGAGATAATGAACTGCAATTAAAGTGCCCCGGCTGGGCACATCTTCTCTTGTAAATACTGCTCGTCTCCCACTAGGGTTCCGCCTCTTAGTAATCTGTTAGTGTTTCCACATCCAAAACCCCACTCCCAAGAGCCAGTGTTTGGGGGGGGGGGGGGGGGGGGGGGATTGTCTTTGGGTTCGTACCAAGGTGCTAAGCCAGAGACAATCTCGCTTCCCAACCTCCTTCTTCTAATCTGTTTTAAAACTTCTTCTTTCCCTTGACCAGCTTTCTCTACTTCTCACCCCCTTCCAATAGGCTGTTATTTCTCAGATGCCTTGCAACCATGACGAGTGTTGCAAGCTGCAATATATACAGATATACCTGAAAGGTTCTCAGTGGTCAGAAAACAGAAACATGTAAAGATCCCCTGATTTATGAGACTAAAGGCTAAGCCGAAAACTAGCTGTAAGTGATGTCTGTATACTGGAGTAGAAGATGGAAGCCCACTCAAGCCACCGAAAATCATTGTCAGGAACATGGCAAAGGCCAGATTACATTCACACACACACACACACACACACACACACACACACACACACACACACACACACACACACAATCCTTGAATCTTCCTCCCCAAATCCTTTTGTGTGTGTTACTACCCTGGGTGAATACCCTGGACCAAATGAGAACTTTGCCCTTTGCTTCTAAGCATGGCATAGGTTGGAATACCTTGATTGAGAGATTAGATGAGAGATTAGTGATATAAGGTAGTAAAGTGGTTAAGGATACAGACTTAAAACTCAAAAAACATGTAAGGGACAAAGTCCACCCATCATCCATAACACAGAAAAAGGGTCACAGCACGACAGGAGGCTGTCTAACAAATTAATAATTATTAATTCGCCGCATAAAAAGCCTATTGTAAAGTGTTTGCAATATGTTCAATCGGCATACAAAAATAACTAATCCTGCAGAGAGCTTCTATCTGACGTGGGAGTCGAGTGATGTGCGAGTTAAATGTCAGAAGTGAAAAGCCATCTATCGGATGCATATATGCAGAATCCAGACTGTTTGCCTAAAAGTCATTCAGGACTTAAAGAAAGAAAAAAAAACAATTTCCACCTCACTTTCGTTTGCTGTCAATGACTACCTTCCCTTTTACGCCTTGACAAACGCGAGCGAAGAAAGTCTAATGGGCTCTAAAATGTCGTGCATGGGGACTATTTGTGTACCATCAGCTCCGTCTTCTGATCACTATATGACAACAACATTTAAAGAATCTCTACAGCAGAGTCTCAATACCCCGAGCTGTGATATCCCTGGGGGAGAAGAAATGCCGGCGAAGAATTATTGCTACTGCTTCTGGAAACAATTCAAGTTTTATCTGCTCCTTCGCCGTTGCTTTTTGTCAGGCAGTTAAAACACTTTACTTGTTTTTCTTTTT
This sequence comes from Brienomyrus brachyistius, assembly GCF_023856365.1. Taxonomy (NCBI): domain Eukaryota; kingdom Metazoa; phylum Chordata; class Actinopteri; order Osteoglossiformes; family Mormyridae; genus Brienomyrus; species Brienomyrus brachyistius. The sequence continues at coordinate 47,079,325 of NC_064534.1, forward strand.
TTCCACGGGAAAAACACACGTTTGTGAAGGAATGTGATTTGACTAAACAGTCCTCTTTCGTGCCAGGTCTGAAATTAAATAAATAATGTTTGTTTATAGGAGGAAGCGGATTATTTTCCCCAGAGACTTTACCTGAATAATTGTGCCACTTACTTTATTCCTTTCCTTTAAAATGCAAGTTTTTTCCGCTCGAAGGCAAAAAATAGCGACGAGTCGTCTCCGGCTTCGAGAGACGGGAGCATCCGCCCGCGTGCGCTCGCATTCCAAAAAGCGCGCGCAGCAGGTGAGCTCCAAAGCCAGCGCATCATGTGCGCGCACCAGCGCTGTGATGACTGCGTGCAGACAGCGGAGGTTGAGAGGGGTGAGAGGTCAGACGGCTTTGCAAACCCTTGTCTCACACACACACACATTACTAAGACCAAGATAGGTTTATTGCTAACTTAAAGAACAGTGTGTGTATATATATATATATATATATATATAATTTTATTTTTTAAAATGCATCTCCACCACCTTAAAGGACCTTTGCAGTTCTCCCGGATTTACTCTGCATATTGATCTGATCCCTGCCTGCTTCCTGATACCCCTGGAAAACAAGACGCCAGCGGAACTCACTGCTGTTCACTTTCTTGTTGCATGTGTCGGGTGGTTCAGCTGACTTTCACACGCGTTTCTTTGGTTAAGAGTGCAGGCTGACGGATTAATTAGTATATAAACATTCAAATGAATGTGACTGCATGAGCTGAGGAGTTGAGAAAGGTGTCGCCCGGCTCCGCTCGCAAATGTCAGAACTAACAAGAACGTCCACACCGGTTACACATCCAATGAAAATATGTTGTAGGTGTAATACCAAGACTGTATTTGCATTTTTATCAAGAGCGACTAAATGTAAAATATACTACCACAAGCCAAATGGCAGCGAAAACTGCAACGGATTTAAAGGCAAATCTACAATTATATTAAAGACACCCGGAAATGAATTTCAGATCAGACTTCCTCTTTATTTCCCATTTTCTTTCGAATTATTTATAGATATCTTTAAACATTTGGAGATACCCATAAATATTTAAGAATCTCTAAATCATTTTAAGACATCTACAATTCAATTTAAGACATCTTTAAATAACTCTTGGATACTTATGAAAATACGTCTTACTTAAAATAACATTTCACGACATCGTCGCGTCAATGATTTACAGATATGTTGAAATGATTTACAGACGTTTTTAAACACACACACACACATATATATATATATATATATATATATATATATATATATATATATATATATATAGAGAGAGAGAGAGAGAGAGAGAGGGGGGGGGGTGTTTTTTGTGGGTGCTCCTGGTTTCTTGTGGTTTAAAATCGGCCAGCCTCTTGCTTCATGGCCACTCATCCCCATCGTCTCTACTTCCACAAAGAGAAACGCCTAATTATCATGCAGGGTTTCTCCTCGTCATTAACGCGACACACCTCCCGTTGCAAATCGCTAATGCCTGTTTGCAGTAGATGGTAGGTGGCTAATGAAAGATTTCTGCCCGTAAGCACCATTAATAGGTTTATAATAGGCTGACACAGTTGGGCACGCGGGCGTAAGGGCTGCAGGGGAGTTTTTCCGCCCCAGCGCGAGTCATTCATTCGTGCGTTTATTTATTTATTTGCGGCCCCGGTCCTGAAGCGTTTCACCGCCGATAGAGCTACTGCCTGCTGACCTCGGATTTTGCAGTCTGATCCTCTGCCGACCATTACTCTACAAAAACATCTCTTGTAAAGTTTGGAGTATTTGCTTGTGATGCATTAACACAGGGGCGGCCGATCTTATCCGCAAAGGGCCGGTGTGTATGCAGGTTTTTGGGATAACCTTTAGGTCAGCTGTTCAAACCCAGGTGTGAGGACTCTTCAGTCAATCAGTCCTCTAATCAGTAATCTAATTAGGGAGTCGCAGCGAAAACCTGCACGCACAGCGGCCCTTTCTGGGTAAGATTGGCCACCCCTGCAATAACATCCATCCATCCATCCATTTTCCAAACCGCTTATCCTACTGGGTTGCGGGGGGTTCGGAGCCTATCCCGGAAGCAATGGGCATGAGGCAGGGAACAACGCTGGATGAGGGGCCAGCCCATCGCAGAGCACACTCACACACCATTCACTCTCACATGCACACCTATGGGCAATATTAGCAACTCCAATTAGCCTCAGCATGTCTTTGGACTGTGGGGGGAAACCGGAGTACCCAGAGGAAACCCCACGACGACATGGGGAGAACATGCAAACTCCACACACATGTGACCCAGGTGGAGACTCGAACCCGGGTCCCAGAGGTGTGAGGCAACAGTGCTAACCACTGTTAAAACATATTCCTAGTCCTGTTGGGTTGTAGTTAGTTAGCCTGGCCACATTCCACCATCCCTTACTTTCATGTGTTTTGTTAGATGTGTCTTTATGAAGGAGTTTCTATGTGATCTTGATCTCTGCTTCGTCTGTGTATCACCTGGTCCAGGACCCCTGCAGTGACCCCCCGTGCCCTTAGTTTGTTACATCTTACCCTAGTCAGGTGTAGACTACTGGGATGACTTTCCGGCTGCTTACCTCTGATCATTTGAATTGTGACTTTCGTGAGTCATCTGATATGCAGGATATTTTTGTATTGGCTTATTTAACCAGAATTGGTGAAGCCAGCATATGTAAACAGCTCCAGACTACAGGCAGACATTTTACACGGCTCTGTGGATAAAACTTAATAATCCTTCCCGCTGATTTTCTGTGGCTTTTGTACCCAAATATCTGAATGAAGGTAAAGATGTTTAAAATAATAAGTGCGTATGTTAATGATAATAATAAAAGCAAGAATCTGTAGTGTACACTCTATACTTAAGAATCTCTAAATCATTTTAAGACATCTACAATTCAATTTGACATCTTTAAATAACTTTATTATAAAATATCAATATTAATTCTCTCAAATCATATCTGTAGATGAAGGTGATATAACAACAGTTTACTCAATGTAAGGCAATAAAAAACATGATAACTGTTATTATATTTATTGTTTAATTTTTATTGTTAGCAAGTTTGTAGTGTTACCTCAGCAGTCCTGGACAATGACAAATTGTCACTATAGTATGAATGAATGAATGATTACACTTGATTAACCAGGACACAGAGAGGGGCTCCATCTCTTTACAAACAAGTAACACAACCACTGCTAATGCTTCCATATTTGTTGAATGTTTTACATGACTGAGTGTAATAACAATATTTTGTTGATCGTTTTATGCTGCAGTTATAATAATATATCTAAACTGATCATGTTATTTTGCTGTTTTATAGCTGGACGCAACATGTAAGCAAAATCATAATTTTTTGTGAGCTGTCAAGGCTGCTTGAGTGAGCAGAGAAATCCGTAGAACCCGGATCCTCGCGCTACAGTGGGACTTCAATTAGTTATTAGTTGTTGCTATTTTTCATCCGCAGGGGGCTGATTGGCTGACAGACTGTGACTTCTCAGTGGCAACTCTTGACGCAGACGGGAGAACCGAGAGAGGAAGAAGAGAGGAGAGCTGGAATGGACTGGGGTAATGTAATTACAGTATGGAAATGATGCTGATCGCTCCAGTAGACAGAAGGACTATCACACCAAGTGTGAACCCCCCCCTCCAGCCCCGCAGCCCCCTGTCTCTCATCAGTCTTGTGTCTTCCCCAGAAACCACCCAACCCCACCGTGGGGTCACTTGTCTTCCTTGTGACCCCTTTGACGTGTCCCCTATGGCTGTGCTCGAGTTCATCATTAAACCTTGGTTTCTGGAGGGTGCTTATGCTGGTATCCTGGTTATTGGCCCTGACATTGGTAAAAAAATACAAAGAGATTTAAAGGGGAAGGGAAGAGCTGGGAAAAAAAAGCAAAGCTACTGGTTCCAGCCCTGAAAGTCTTTGTTTTGCTGATGCTTTTCAAGTGACTGAGCCCCCAGCCGGCTTCTGTGTCTGAATCTGAAAGAGAATGTGAATCAGAAATCAGATGCTTGATTTTTCATGATCATTGTGACAAAAGCTTCTCAAAAGCAACAAAGTAGTGAAAGACAGGCTTTGTGAATCAAAGGTTTTGGAATCATATCCCCAGAGGGTCTTACTGTAGTGTCCTTCAGTACAGGGGTACTGTGGGTACAGGGGTACTGTGGGTATTGGGGTACTGTGCCATAGACTGTAGCTAGTGTCATGAAAGATGTACAGTTTTCAGCTGCCTTTCAGAAACATCCAATCAAATAAAGACTGAATAGCCAAACTAAGACATTATTTCTTATTTCTTTTGCAAAATCATGCTGTAAAGCTCATTCCTGTGATGCACTGGAGTGCTGCAGACCTGCACCTACTGGTTAGTAGGACTGGATGATATCTCATCGAAATTATATCGAGCATGTGTGATAATGACCAGGACTTCAGATGACGGGTGAAACATTTGGCCAGATGCCAGCTTTTCGGTACTATACCGATGCTTATTTATACTCATGATTTGTTAACCAGATTAGTAGTATGGCTAAAATGTTAATGAGGCATTTTATGATGCCCAGAAGTTAGTAATTTGTATGAATTCGGTATATCCTTATCTTTAATAAACGTGTCAGGCTTTAAACTGCAAAAAGTACCGCCACACTTATCGTATACCGCATTGAAGTATACTAAACCATAGTATATCAGATCAGTATTATGTGGTGTGCCCCGCTACAGTGCATATCACACTGAAGTATACCGAACTATAGTATACCAGATCAGTATTATGTGGTGTGCTCTGCCATAGTGCATATTACACTGAAGTATACCAAACCATAGTATACCCAAACAGTATTATGTGATGTGCCCCACTACAGTACATATCACACTGAAATATACCAAACTGTAGTATACCAAGACAGTATTATGTGGTGTTCTCTGCTCACCGCATTTACTACAAATAAAGATATGCCAAGTTTATACAAGTAATTAACATTTGGGTGTCACAAAATGCATGAAAAGGATCATATAATGCTTTTATAGTACTACCGAATAGCTGGCATCTGGCCAAATGTTTTGCCTATCATCTGAAGCCCTGGTCAATATCGTGTATGATATAATATCCATATGATATCGCCCAGCCCTCCTGGGTTTTAGAACATGAGGGGCCCATACTTCATGGACATAGTTAAAATACTCCAGTGTTATGATAAAGTTCTGAATGTGTAGCCAGTAAAATATTATAGACACTTATACAAAGATGTAGGATCTTTCGTGCTAACCAGGAACTGACTGTTTCTTTCTGCATGGTGCTATGGCAACCGTGATGAAATGAGAAGTCCCTGACAGCTGGACGATGACGGGATAACCACTCACCTGCTCTACAAGAGGACAGCTTCATTGAGACTCTCGGAGCAACATATTACCTCTGGTCTCATCACATCTCAAAGGAAAATGGTGGGTAAGAAATAAGAATATGGGAGAACCTTTTTAGAGGATTCTTATTCTCTGCTGTAGAATGCATTTTTGGATTAAATAAGGATTCTAAGGCACAAGACACCTCCGTTATCCAGTCTAGGTTAAGAAATTAGAAGATGGATGGATGGATGAGGATATTGCTTGAAAGGTAGATTCTAACATTGCACCTCAGCAAACAAATATTTGATGAAAACTTGGTTTAACGGAGCAAACTTTTTTGTTTATGTATGCTTATAAAATTTAATATCATAATAGTACACGGTCTTTCATGTAAATCACATATCATTTATGAGTGCACACATAAACTAATGCAGTAGAGTGCACCACATATAAAGAATCTTCAGAAAAAATCTGTTTCGATAATTATGTGGCATAAAATCCTTGCCGGTGGCGTGCATACTGAAAGATCTAATTACGACATCTTTCTGCAAGCCTCCATAGAGGAGTGAACACCTACATCTCCATCCAGTGAGTGAGGAGCGTCAGTGTCTTTATGTGCAATTAATGGGGATTATTATCTGGAAGAAATTAGCTTAAATTGTTTTTAAACTCAGAAGCTGTGTTCTGGAGGCACAGTTTGTAAGGGATTAATTACATCACAGACCTTTTGGGAGGGAATGGGAGTTGAAGTGGGTTTTTCAGGACTGGAAGTCTGTCTCCTTTCCATTTGTACTGCCTTAGGACATTCTGGAAATCTCCCGGGGGGAAGCACAGTCCCTTACCACAGAGTCACATATCTGCTGTACCTTTGAGCATTACCAAGACTTTCAGCTCTGTCTTGTTCACCCCAAACAATTTCTCCGATTTCTGACAACCTCCTAAATGTTCATTAGGTACCAGAAACCCAGGCTTGTCACAGTAGTGAAACACTGATAACTACACAGTGTCTTCTCCAATGAAAAAGGAAATACCAGCACGGTAGATGAGGATAGGGATGCACTGTACATACTACTGCTGCTGCAATGTGAAGACTAATCCAGGCTCTCTCTTAATCAGTGTAAGCTGTAAGTCCCCCTCCCCACTCACCTGCTGTCTGCACTCACATTGTGCTTAAGGTCCTTGCACACTTTCGTTATCACTGTGCGACTTTTGTGTTGAAGAGAACATAGGAAGAAAAGCATTAGAGATATTTGGATTTGTCCTGGATGCAATGGTACACGGCATTCTTATATGTTTATTGAGTATGCAGCACAGTGATTTTCATTTAATCATGCCGTACATATAGAGATAGTCCTGTATTTTACCAAATAGGTTTTGCGTGTTGCATCCAGTTGTTCCTGAATACTCATTAACCCAAAATACCAGCAAGTACTGCATCTCTGCCATAGACCAACATGATCCCATCTGTACACACTACGCTCTCTATAGAGCCTACCCGATCTGTACAGCCTACCTGATCTGTATAGCCTACCCGATCTGTACAGCCTACCCAATCCATTCCTTCCAGGTCTGGTTTGTGTATAGTGTACATGTGAGCATGCGTGTGCCGTCATTGATATCATGTCTGTGTTCCTTGCTCATGCACGTTAGTGATCATACCATGGGTACCGTGCCAAAGTTCAGTTAATTCTGCTCAGGCCCACCTCTCCAACCAGGCCTCAACATGGTACAGAGCAATCAAACGAACTGGACTTTGGAGGTCAAACCTGCTTGGGCATGGTACAAATCACCTAGTGTGAGTACACCCTAAGTTATTTTCCGCTCAGTGTGGTATTATTTTGTTGTGAACTAGCACTGTTAATTTGTCAATTACAGTTATATATACTGTATACTTGTGCTGCAGTTACATCTTCTGGTGGAAAACAAATGCCCTTTAATCTTTTGTAATGACAATCAGACTGTGGTTAGACATGTAGCACACACAAGTGGGCCTCGGGACGTGCTGGATGAAATTCCATGAATCTCGCACTCTAGTTCCATGAAGCAACAGATAAACAGGGAAAATTATCTCTAACCAGACTAAGATGCCTAAGTCTTCTCCACACACTAGCATTCTGTAATCAGCAATGAATATAAAGATGTGAATCTGGAATCAGAATGAGAAGAATTATATAGGACATATGGAGAAATTTCACTTTGTTTTAAAATACTATCTTATAGTTTATGCTAATTATTTTTATCCATCCATCCATACATCATTCCATCCTGTATACTTAACTCAGTAACTGTATTAATAATTATTTTTCATCCAGTTATCTTAAACCTGCTTTTGCAGTTCAGGGTCACACAGCATTGGGTACAAGGCAGGTGAAACCTTGGATGGGATGCCAGTAATTATTACTTTGCATAGTAAAAAAGAAATGAATATATACAGTTATATTGCATTTATTGTACCTATAATTGTCATAAGAGATTTGACCGTATCTCAGAGAGACAAGAGACATCTGGAACAGGATTCAGGACCACTCCATTACAGCGTCAGCTCACGGCTCTTAGTCTGGAGACTTAGGAAATAGGCATAGTTTTCCTTTAGTCTCTGTTGCACTTTTAATTGGACACTTTCATCATTTACAGCACATTCACAAGAAGTCCATCCACACTTAAGGACAGGAAACCCATGGCCAAGTAGGTGAGAGACCATGGACTGCAGACAGGGGGTGCGCCGGTTAAGATACACCATCTTTTACTCGATGGTTGCAGGTGTCGTGTCAAGCTGTTGCAGACACTTAACTTACTCAGTGAAATCACCAGCTGGGAACAGTAAAAATGTTTGATTTTTATAATAGCGCACTGAACAGGTAGATTAATTATAGTGAAAGACTAGAGTCCCTTGGCCAGTTTTGAGAATTGGTGTGTGGGAGGGGTTTATATATACACAGATCATGTCACAGACTGGGGGCAGCAGCAGGAGGGGGGGGGGGTTTACAAGGAACCACAAACATGCAATAAATACCCCCACAAGAGCAATGTGAGAATTTGCTCATGTCTGCAAGCCATGCCGTGGTTGGGGGGGGGGAGGGGGAGTCTTGAAACACAGCCAGAACAAGTGCAAAGTGGCACCGGGAGTGATGTCATTCTTAATTACCAGCGTGCTAATTATGAGGAGAGGCCTTTCATGGCGGGATCCTTTGAAGGGTCATTAATAGCTACCCCACCGGTGCAATAAATGTCTCGTCTGTTTAGGGCAGCCGTCAATTTCAGAAATTCAATTTCAGCGTCCCCGGGAAGGAGGCTGTGGATCTGTTGGAAGCCACTAGGACATGGTGGGGGTGCATATGTAGCAAAAACGAAAACACATCCGTTAAACGTTGCCCAGTCACCTGGGTGCGAGTCCCAACATTTATTAGCTGATGACGAATGATGGTGGTGGTCATCCTGTCACGTTGTAAGGGATTTATATGTATGTTCTTATGCTGCCACAGTATGCTAATAGACAGCTCACTAAACAGCTAGCTAGTAAATGGTATAAGTGGTAGACTCTTTACGTGAAGTATAATGTGTTTGTACTTGAATCACAGGTCTTTTTGTCCTTCTCCAGGCCTGAAATAATAAGCCAGGTAAGCATTCACTCTTAGTGACTTATTTGCCACTGCTGGAACTAAATTTCATGGTAAGCGGTCGCATGAGAGGTTGCCGTGGGAGCACTGTGTGTGTGGGAGTGGGAGAGGAGCCGGTCCTTGGGAACTGCGGAGGGAGGAAGTCTGCTGATGGTACGAGAGACACAGAATTACCCTCTCGCTGTCCAGTGGATTGTTGGAACGGATATCTTTGCTGACAGCGAAGCACACATGCGCGGGTGGGAAAAAACTCGTACGCACACACACACCCGCAAACAGCACACACCTTCAGCTCATATTATGGCCAGACAGGAAGCTAGATTGTTTTCATGCAGATGGATTTTATCCACTGGAATATAATGCATAATGCAGTTGACATGCGGAAGTGACATGAAATAAATTAAGCAAAAATAACAAAAAAGAAAACAATTTCTGTCATTGTCACAGGTATCTGCATATGTACCAGATTTAAGCCAAATGGCAAGAAAATTGTTTGGCCAAGCTACTTCTATTCAAATTCTCAGATTTACGACGGCAGGAATCACAGAGCCCGCAAAAATGATGTAAAATTTTAAATTATTAATATGCTGGAGGATACCGGAATGCTCACTTTCTGCAGCTAACGGTCTGCTTAAGGAGGGCGAAGAGGGGAATCGCGGGAGCCACCAAATTGGCCTGTGTGCGATGGTCTGGGGCGCCGTCAAAACGGTGCGGCTCATGCCTCGCTAATGATGTCCCCGAGTACTGCCTCCGGGCGGAGAGTGTTGTCTGATATCCGCGCATCCTCAACATCACACTTTCCCGGGTCCCCCTGTGACCGTGGGACAGGCTTCGGGCTATTTTCGCAAGCCTGGTCATCCGGAGTGCAATTATAGTCACCACCCACTGAAAGGTATCCTCTAAGGAGGCCCTGTGCTGCTCTTAGCTGTGATCTGGGCCCGGCGCTAGGCAGCCGTCGCTCCACTCGCTGGGCAGGAGGTACACGCCGTACCGAGTCGCCTGCGCGCCGACGGGTGCTTCTCCCTGTTCGGAACTGGAAAGTCCGCTTGGCCTAGTGGCGGAGTGCAAGTGGGGATCCCTGGCACGGACGGCGGGCGTGCGTTCACCACATGCCTCATGCCACTTTTTAAGGCTGACAGACTGGAGCCAGTGGGCTGGGGGGCAGGGGTGCTTAAAAAGCGAGCCGATCGACGTGATGATCGGCCGGGCCTGGGCTCTGCAGGGGGTGGGACTTCAGGTGACCGGACGGCACAGCCGAGCACCATCACCTGGTCCCCCGCGTCCGGCACCTCCTTAGCTTTATTACCCTATTCCCTGCGTGGATATGACCACCCTGTCATTTGCAGGGATCTGTTCCTATGCGGCCCGTTAGTCAGTCTCGGCCAGAACCGCCTCGTCAACGCTGATTAGACACATCAGCCACGTCAGCTGGGAAACATCGCTGCCCCTAGGGATTTGTCTGAGTGTACTTGTGGAACGATGAATCTAATTTAGCTGCGAAGGTTTCATCCTGAAAGTTGGCGAAACCCAACTCGTGTTGGGGGGGGGGGGGGTCGACAAGACCCTATGTGACCACTGCAGGCTGAGGGTGAAGCCTTCAAACCTATTTTCTCGTGTTCACCAGGCAGAGGGTCTGTGCCGTATGGCGGTGGAGAGCAGGTCCCTGAGCCCCATCCACATCGGAATGTGCTCCTCTTACCTTGTTTTTTGTCGGGAAAGTTTGCGGCTGCTACCCCCGCCTACTGGCACATTCTCCATGCACGCCGGCAGCTCTGCATTATGCTGGGCTGCGTTGCGGCGAGGAACAATGGAGCTCCGTTAATGGCACAATTAAAATTCTGAAGAAAATGGGACCCTTTATACGCAGCCTTAAAAAAAAGCAGCAAGCTGTCAGGACCTTTCACAATTCAATACGAATCTTTTCATCTGGATACCAGCCTCTTCTTGGTAATTATGCTGCATTTATTATGAACCCCCCACTCCCCCCACACTACAATTTTGCTCACACAGCCACTCCAGTCTAGAGGGTTCTGCCTGTCTGCCTAAAGTCAATGTGGAGCACCTTAAAAATTCTTATTATCACATTCGGTTCTGCTAATAAGATTCTCCGGACCTGAAAATAAAATCTTGACCGGGAATGGACCGCTTCCATAACCGCCATAATATGTCATAACTGGGCAACTCCCTTAACCATTCCCAGCTTTTCCTCTTCCAAATTTCGGAATTTCCTTCCTCCGTCGTTTTGTCAGCCATGTGCTTTGGCAGACTTTGTGGGCCTTTATCTCGTCCGGCCTACAGGTATCGTACAGATATTTATCATTTGAGATAAAACTCACCGTATGTCTTGACTAGAGGTCACATTCTACCATTTATATTTTATTTATTGCCTCTTCTTTAAACCATCTGTTAAAAAGAGACATTCCACGCTAAATTAAGACGTTTGGGAATGGGCTGTCCACCGCAGACAAATCTGAAGTGCCCTTCTTCTCTAGCTCCGGTCTTTCATCCCCCATTCTCTCTCTCTCTCTCTTTCTCTATCTCTCTCTGCTCGATAGATGATCAGTGGAAACCTTATTAAACTCAACAGCGTAGAATAAAGGCTTCAACTTGGCCAGAGCAAATGAGAAAGAAAAAGAAGTTTCAGCCTGCTGGTGAAAAAGGAAACCATGGAAGCAGGTGATGCACATTATCACCTTAGTGAGGCCAACTTAAACTGCCCCGTGACAGAGACAGGTGTATAGATAAACAGCCCATTAGGGGCAATTCATTCCTATCCATGCGGAACCAGAGACAAGGTCTGGAACAAGGCTACCAGCAGCAAGTTCCATGCTAATGACGTAAGTCAGACTCCTCTCTGCATCCTGCCAAGAGCAGCTTCACTAGTTGGGGTTTTTCATTCCCGCTGCCTGCTGATGTGAAACGCAGAGGCAGCTACTCGTCAGCCGCTCGCCTTCCGCATTTCAAATAACCTTTTCATTTATGGATGCGTCCACGAGCTAACAAACAAGGCGAATCATCTTGCTTAAACGCAATAAAAACCGCAATACCTCTCCCACCCCCCACCCCCCCCATTATCTTTTTCAGGTCTATCTGGCCATCCATTATCGATGACACAAAGTAGACAGAAAACGCTAGTCATTAAAGTTTTTTCTCATCTGTTTCGGAATAAGCTATGCTGAATGTATTAAAGATTGCTTGCAGTCCTCCATCACAGGCGGCTCCATCCTCTGTCAAATACACAAATTGCACACGGTTAATAATTGAAGTCCCTAGTCTGTCTGCAGGCCCTCTTGTTTACGTCCTATCGCTCCACCGGCAGCCCTTCTCAGTCTGTATTGCGGGTTACTCTGCTTTCAGATGGGTTTCTCTGTCTCCTCTTCCACTTATCCCTGTCTCCCTGGCTACAGGGACCAGTAGGTCACTCGATCCCACACACCTCGTTTGACTGCTTAAAGCGTGGGCCAGGGGTTGGAATTGACCCCACCTCAGAATCTCAGGGCTGATTCATTCCCTTACTGGGCTCATCAGTTTGCCAAGCAGGCTCCAGCTCACCAAGGACATCCCCACCAAACGTGTTCCACTTGCTTCCCTTATAGGGAAGTGTCTGCAAGTAGACTATTGGCCATGAGTAAGACGCCTCCTTCTTGTCTGTTGAGGATTCTGCATATTTAACGTGTCACTGACCGCACTCTGATAGCAGATACCCAAGGAAAGACACGGTTCCTACTGAAGCAGGGCTGGAATAGCACAGCTCTGATATATACCTACGAGAGCATTTCAAGTGCTTTCAGACTCCTAATGTGATATGGGAATGTGCTGAACAGTTATGCTTCTTGGAGATATAAATCGGCCAGGACGCCCTCACCAAACGTATAAGAAATCGGCCCCGGTGCCAAGAATAGACGCTTGGAACTAAGGGTGGTAAAAATGGGTGTCACTGTGTGGCAGGTAACTTGCCGACATACACATCATATCCCACAGCGCACTGGGCTCCTGGAGAGAAAGGAGGGGATTATGGGTGTGACAGTGATGGATTAGCATGCCCCCTACCATGATTACCTTTTACAGCAACATGTGACCATCAGAATGTGGCCATCGCGAATGGGTGTATACCTGGGCCCCGCTGATGAAGTTCTGAATCCTGTGTTCCTTAGTGGCCTCCTCTCCTCTTCTTCTGAGGCCCCGGTGTGCTGTGCGAAGCCAGACGACGGCCCACAGAACCCATCGCTTCTCTCCACCCGTCCAAGGTCAAATAGCCGACACCAGCTGGAAAACGATTCCTTTCTGCGCACGCTTCCTCTGCTCCGCAGCCGGCTCACAGATTTGCACAATCGATTCGTGCCACTGCTCTGTGTGTGAGCGGCGTAACGGCAACGCAGTGGCATCAGCGGGGCCCCACCCTGAAGGACCAGCAGGGTCGCCGGCAATCGTGTTATGTGGCCCTTCTCGGCTTAGTCCGATGTTTATAGCAATGTTCTACAAGGTAATGAAATTAGATTGTAAGCAAGGTGTGCTGCCTGCTCTCTATGTCTATGTCCCTTGGCATCTCCTTCAGGAACTTATTTGCTGTCTCCTGGTGGATTAATCATTCTGAATTTCCCTCAGTTTACGTGACAGATAGAGTGACTGCATGCAAGACTGTGGGTCCAGTGACGGACTGTCCTGGATGCACCCTGGACTCAGAGCAGAGGGGCAGTTATCGAGAGAGGACAGCTGGGTGGAAACAAGGCTTGTTCCTGCGTGCAGGAGCCGCAGCCACCCACTGCAGAGGCAGGAGGCAGACAGACGGGAGGCAGCGCCTGCGCCAGGATGACACTGTCTCAGGCGGTATCCGCGGGTGAGCCAGGCGGGAGAGCGCCGCCGTGCCGACTGTCGAAGCTGACTGCCGATTGCGAGTGCGGGGAGCCAGCCGCGTGTGGGGCCTGTCTGATGGGAGAGTGGGTGACAGGCCACCCTGCACGCAACAGACGGGCCGTCGGTGCCGGTTTCGGAATCCGGACTGGGCAAAAGGAAAACTCCAAAAGGAGCGGAACGAGGCTGGAAGTATGATGGAAGGTCGGTAATGAGCCGATGCCAGGTAGTACGAGGAGTGAAATATTAAAGTTTCTAATTAAATGGGGAGACCTCTTCCTGTCCTGTCAAGGTTGTTTTGGCCATTATCCTGCCATTATCATGTGACGGCCGGTGGCTCGGGCAATTATAAACCTCTCCCACTAACAACGGGTGAAAGAAAGTACACTTTGGGAAAAATCTTCATTAATGCAAAGGACATATTTCTGCTCATTGGCAAGGTCAGGGAACAATACACCTTCCTGCCACCATTACGAGAATGCATTTTACCTAATAATGGAAACATAAAAATAATAATAATTATTATTATTTTTATACAGAATTCCTCTTGACAATTTTCCCAAGATATTTGCATCTCCACCCTTATCAATGCTGAATGCATGCAAAAATGTATTAATAGTTCAGCAAGTAAAACAAAAGAAATGTATCTCTTGATTCCGCATATAGAAGCAACAACATTGCCAAAGGCAGCATGCAGAGGAAAATAGAAAACATTACATGCAGGAAATATTACAAGTCCATTACTGGCAAATTAACAGGACTGAAAAAAGAAATTCTCTGAGACGAGAATGGCATGCTGACAAGTTTACTAGATGCATAATGAAAAACAGCCGCTAGTATTTGGAGGGATATCCGGGAAGCTCTCCTCGCATACCTGAAAATTACTCTTAAAAGGCTCAATATAAACATGCGTTGTTAGTGATACACGTGCATGCATATATTTAAATTCTAAATATTTCCCTCTTTTGTCAGAATCTATTTACATCTGGATCTTCCCATATTGGTGGCAGTTGTAACTGCAGTGTCATTTCGCATTATTTTTGTTTTATTGGCAAATTTTAGCGTGATAATTTGTATTCTCCATACTTATGCCTTTATTCTGGCAAATAATGCATTTTATGTAAACGAATGGGGGGGGGGATGTTGGAAAAGGTAGGGAGAAAAAAATTTAGAAAAGTTGCAGTACCCCCTGAGGACCAATAGGTGACACTATGCCTCTTGGAGCAGTCAATCCAAGGCGACACATTTTTAGCATGGAGATGGGAAAAGAGCAGCTCTGTGCTTTTCTCTGCAGGTGAAGTGTGAAAGCGAAACCCAAATGACTGTGTACGTGGAGCAATTTTTTTTACAGGCTTAAGGTAACAATCAGGAACAGCAGACAAATAAACTCCACTGTCTTCCCTCTCCTTACTTTCACCTTCTGCCTCTGGGAAACTCCCTCCCTCTCCATATCACCTCCTTCTCCCTGTACCCCCTGTAGCTTGCAGTGCGCCCCCCCAAACCCAATTAACAGTAACCATAATTTGGTGAATTCTGACCTTTTGGGAAAAATAAAAGAAATAAAATCTACAGACATGGCAAGCGACTGTATTTAGATTTCAAAACGGGGAAAAATATAAATGGAAGTGTCACTGATTTGTGTGAAATGGAAGTGCCCAGGACATAATAGACGGAGGAGTCTGTCCAATGCATTAATTTAATAGTAATCTATTCCCGCTAATTTATATTACAGCCAGAAGAAGGCTTACAATGGAGTGCTCATTCGTTCCGTTTAAAACTGAGTGTTATTATTCCACTTTATTTTCTGCACAGAATGGCGATTAAGGAAGCGACGATGGACTGTGAAAAATAATTGCAGCCAACTCATCTCCCGCCGGCCGCTCAGGACCCTGAGGTGGCTGTTTCCTGCCTGTCAATACTGGCCACATTGATTTGCGGTTATTAGGGGTTAAAGGGTTAATAGCTGTGCACCCCCCTATCCAGTCTCACATACATACAGTCCCTATTACCACCACCCCCCTCCCAGCTTAAGATGCAGCATCAGACCCTGAAGGGGCCACACTTTTTCAGTATGGATACCTCCAGTAGACAACAGCACGTCCCCCGCATGCCCTACACACCCTGTAAAGTCACTTCTGACAGTTATTTGGCTATTGAATTCACACAGCACCCACCTCAGCTGAAAAGTATACGTGTTTATATATACCAGTGATTGCAATTTGCATGATTTGTATACATTTATTTATTGGTATCCATGATTGCAGTCGGCACTAATTACATTCCCCCAACATTACCGGTTCCTGCCATCAAAGTACAGATTCTGATTCCCGTGTTTACAGTAGCAGGGGGAGCTCAGCCCACACACTGCCCGGAAATGAGGCTCTGCCGTTGCCTCAGTGACGGGACATCGTGCCTCTCCTAAGTTATGTCTGTGTTTCAGATGCACCGCACCGTATCGGAATGATGCAGTCGAGAAAATGAGTCGGTTTTCAACGTGACCCTGGAGACAAGATGTAAGAGATGCTGAATTGCAGCGCTGTAGAATAGATAACCTGTACGATACAGGGGAGCATGGTCCGGACGCAGGAAATGCAGGCTGAGACCAGCGTGCAGGAAAGGCAGACCCGCAGCAGCGCACATATCCGGGGAGGCAGAGTGCATGACATGCGGCAAATGTGGAATGCAAGAGGTTCCGACTCGGATGGTGCTGGTATGTGGTGCTTGGGAACCTCTGGTACGATGCAGACTGCGCCGAATCTGGGGCTGGGTATAGCCTGAGGGGAGCAGCGGGGGGCATCAGCTCTGCGTGCCAGGCCAGCAATGGAGGCAGAGCACCCGACAGGAAGCTGAGCCTAAACAGCAGGCAGGCAGCTGGGGAACCTTCGGCTGCGACCCCTGGGGTGGGAACATGATGTTGCACCATGTTAACCATCTCAGTACTGGCCTGACAGCATGTTTAGCTATATTGGCTGGCTAGGATGCATCATGGTCTATATCCGCACACAATTTCTGTGTTTCATTTGAGCTGCCCATCCACATTTCACGGCCGTGTTCAAGTTATTTTGGAAAAAAACATGTATTTGAGCTCAAAATATCATTTATAAATATTTAATTTCCCATAAACATTTTTTAGGTCTGTTATATCTCGTCATAATTAATGCTTTCGCACAGTGAATTTAATAATGAAAGTGATGTAAATGGTAAGGTCATGATATTAATACTTTTTAATGGATTGCTTGGTTGGAAGCTAATCAGAAATTTCTGTGAAACCACTGGATGTTTGTCCACTCAGCACCATCTCCTTGCTGCGTTCCCCTGCGGGGATCACATCCAGCCTCGTTCTTTGTGAAGGTGGCCACGGGCGGTGAGGAGTCGTCTTTTTGTTCTTCAGAGAATTCCACCTGCCGACGTCTTGGCTGGAGTGTCGCTGGGGTTCCCGCCTGGCTCTGTTGATGGCAGGGCATGGTCAAACACGCTTAACAACCAGCTTAAGAGGCAGCGGTGGAAGTCTCACAGAAAGTGATGTCATTAACTCAGTCAAGGGCCTAACATCTCGGTCAAACATGATCAGTATTCGTTGTTTGGTTAATTAGCAAATGCCGGGCACTGTGAAGAATTTGCCTAGTGGACGGTGAGAGGGGTTCTCTTGGAAAGGTCCTTTTAGTGTGGTGAAAAACATGGCTGCATTCTGCTCGAATATTGTTGGTTTGAATAAGGAAAAGCAGAATTATTGTATATAAAATCTTGGATTTCACATATGAATTCCTTTTTTTCCAGTTATTATCTATCAGAACCCGGATGTTCGGAAATGACTTGGGTGGACTTGAACTACTTCTGTTGCTGGTCAGTTCTGCTAAACCTGTTGAGGACTTTTCTCAATAGCAGAATTGCTCTTGGGACTCAAAACCTACAACCTTTAGGTGAGAGGGGTAATATTCGCTCTGGCAGCCTGCAGCTTCCTGTGGGAGTTACGGTGGTGATGTGTGTTATGAGACACATGGCTAATCCCGTACCCTTGCTTACTGTGCAAAGGACTGCGGTTCAACCAGCCACTAATGAAAAGCTAAGTATAACTAACCCTCAGCTGCTCACCAGCAGCTAGATCAAGATACAAACCAGTGAAGGACTCATCAATAACTCACTTAATTAGTAACTTGTTGACAAAGAAGCAAATAATGGCTGTCATTTCCGAACATCTGGGTTCTGATAGACAATAACAGGTTTTATTCATAAATTGGATTTCATATGTGAAATCCCTGCGATGGGCTGGCCCCCCATCCTGGGTTATTCCCTGCCTCATGCCCATTGCTTCCGGGATAGGCTCCGGACCCCCCGCGACCCAGTAGGATAAGCAGTTTGGAAATGGATGGATGGATGGATGGATGGATGTAAAATCCAAGATTCTAATAACTTATGAACGAAACATTATATGTTGTGTTCTTAGTTTTTTTAATGAATTTATTTCTCAGATGTTTTGACGTATGAGGATAGTTAAACCTCGGTTTTGTATTGACGCTCAATTGTCATGTTAGAATCAGAATTCCTGAAGGGATTTGTGATTAATGGCCATTTTATACAACAATTTGTTATTTATGTCAGTGCATAATTTTATCGAATTTTGGCATCTTTTTTGTACTACTTTCTTGTTTATATAATGCCCATCTGGATAACTAATCAGATAATAAATTAACTATTTAATCAACCAGTTTTACTTCTGCATGATTCAAAATTCTATGCCAGTTTTATGCTGTGAGGGTCACATACAGTGTATTAGATTTTATTTGATTATATAGTGATGAAATCAACTGTAACAGAGAGAGTGGAGTGCATATTAACATGGTGCAATGAGAATGGGCATTCGGGGCATTAAACACATGTGTCTCCGTTTGCGGACACTGTCTTCTCACACTGACCCCCACCCTGCCTGGCTCTGCCCACCACAGAGACTTGTGCGCAGGTGTGTGAGAGCCGGTGCTGGAATCTGACTGCCGCTCTGAGGGAGAGCGGCCGCTGCCCAGGGCGCTCGGAGGAGAGCTGACGGCAGTGCTGTGCTCGGAGCCGCTGACCTGGCCACAGGGCAACACCGGGCCGAGTTTCACAGCCACTTCGGTTGTTGGCGCTGTGGAGTAAATTAATTTCCGGCTGCTTAATGATTTGGAACCGCTGTGTCGAGGGCGGGGGCCAATCGTTAGGGGGTTCATAACTCTGCTATTTCAAGTCCCTCCTTCAGTACAAACAGTAGGAATAACAGAAACGCGGACGTGTCCGTAACCGAGCCAAAGAGAGCTGCTATTGCATGTGCACTGGCTGACATTTTTGGAGGTGGAGCTCCTGAAGGTGACAGTGGGGAGCAGGTCTAGGGGAGCGGGGGAGGGCGCTTGCACCTCTGCTGCCGGGCTCTCAGTCGCAACCCCCCTGTGTGCCTCCCCAAGGCCACACGAAGGGCTCCTTGGTCCACAGCAGATGTCTGGCAGGCTGGGCAAGCCATGAAATTATCCCGGTGACGAGCACCACCGCCCCGCTCCCCTACGACCACCAAGGCCTCACATGCGGAAATTGGCACTCTACCCCCCCTTCCCCCCCACCAACCCTCGCCTTTTTTTTCAGGTCTGTTGCACACGGGGCGGAAAAGATTGTATTTATCACCTGTCAGCGTTTGGCAGCGCTGAGTTACGCGACGCAGGACAGCATAAAATTATCATACACAAGCATGAAATTACCAAACTGCCCGGGGACCCAACAACAAAATTATTTCGCTCTTTTACAGGGGGAGGGGGGGCAGGGGTGAGGAAGGAGGCCATTCAGGAATGACACTGTTTGAGGTGGAGGTGGGCTGTTGTGGGCAGGAGAGTGACCACTCTGAGGACATTCATTAATTTCTGTGGACCATGACACCTATTTGTGGACAGAGGAGCCTCACTATGGCGACTGTCATTTCCTGTGTCTCCTTAATGGCAAGAGGCTGCTCTGCCGACAATGGGCGCCTTTCCCCTTTATCACAATGGCCAGAAACATCCTATGACCACTTTAACCTTCCTGTACACATACAGGAAGGTTGTGCGTTATATGCGTACAGGAAGTGCAGACTGTAATGGCACGGGAGGAGCCAGTAATATAACGGATGTAGCTGTAGAAGTTTATCAGGTGACCTGTTCATTCCTGTGTGTTAACAGGCGCTCCCTCATAAGAGAGGGTTTTTGCTTTAAGGAATGTGGGATCTTAAGGATCTAATAAGCAGGGCACCTATGGAGAACTGGGCTTCTGTCCAGTTGCGTACGAGAACAAGTTAGTTGAAAATGTCTCACGCTCCACTCGTGA